>NC_056729.1:1585924036-1585969036 GCF_019279795.1 Protopterus annectens
TCCCAGCTCTGATATACATGCCAATCAGAATCACATTGGTGATAGCTGGGATGATTACTCCTGAATGTAGCAGTTTCATAGGATATGCACAATTCTCTTAAATACTGCATATATGAGTGTCAAATGTTTATAGTATACTTTTATTTTCCAAGTAACTGCGTCATTTTCTTCCATGTATGTATGATGTACATTGCTGTGCTGTATTCTAATCTGCTGTAAACTGGTGTTAGCACTGATATGCTGAGTACATGTATTGCATATATTGCAGATATTTTCTTCCTAAGCTTCAAAAACAGTGAGTTCCATCCAGCTGGACAATCCAGCCAAGAAAATATAAATAAAAATAGGAAAATTATTAGAATATCATCACATCTTGCAGAGTAACAAATCCCATCAGATAATTATCCAACAGTTTGCATGGATATGGTTACAAACCACAGGCAGTCTATTCACAGTCTAACGCTATTTGTGTGTTTCCATGCCCACAGCAAGGGTAGAATATCACTGTAAGTTAGCTGACATAGTCTGCTAAAGCACATTTTTTCTTCAGCTTTCCATGGTTTTGGTTGGAAATCAAAGCCTGCCCATTCAGAAGGACTTTGTTGGTATTTGTGTGTTTCCATGCCCATAGCAAGGACAGAGTATCACTATAACTGCAATGACATCCTCTGTTGAACCACAATTTTTCTACATTTTTCCATGGTGGAAAATCCATAATGTATGCTGAAATGCTCGTTTCTACTCCATCAGTAAATGATTTATTTAACCTGTGGGTGGGGGGCTCTTTGTTGGGATAACTGATTATCCTTACAGACTGCAAGGCTTCAAAATCCAGCTCCCCAACAACATCCTGGCCTTGTTGATATTTATTTTGTATACTTGCAAAGTATATTGATAAAAACGTTATGCACTGTTAGATTTCTACAGCCTAATTTCATTCCTACCATTTAACTGGACTCTCTGCTCATTAAGAAATCTGCTATTCACAATAATACATTAGAAAGTTGCTTTTGTATAAAGTGAGCACAATGTTCTTCACTATTGTTGAGATCTGTACACAAGCTAGTATAACATACACACCTATGTGGTAATATAGGAGCAGAAGACCAATCAAAGTAGCTGCAGGCTCACCTTCTCTTTTTCTGCTAATGATCACATTTAAAAATGTGGTAAAGCAAGATCTGTCTGTTCTTTTGTGTCTTACATGAAGTCACTGTTATTTTTTTTTTGTTTTGTTTTATTTTTGTTTTTTTTTTCAATAGAAATGTTATTATTTTCTGCAATACATGCAGATGACATACATTTGCAGTTTTGAATTGAACAATTATAAGTGAAAGAACATCAATAACAAAAAAATAAAAATAAAACACAAACTACTAACTATATACAATATATACAATAAAGCTGCTCAAAATGATTGATGGAGAAAAAAGAAAAAAGAAAAAAACTGAGCATGTATGAGTAAACGTTCATATCAGAATACACTTCACACTGCTTTTATAATGAAAAAAGATTGAAAAAGGGAAGAACCAAAGAAGGACCTGTAAAAAGATCCTTGGGCCTAGAAGAAAAGAAAAAAAAAACTGCCACCAATAGTGTAGTACTCCCTTCCATCAACTATTTAATCATTAAAATTATGATCAGAGAGGGTATTCCAAAATTTCTGGAAGTAAACTCGTTTATTAAGACTTCTTATTATAAGCTTTTGAGAGGTTATATATTTAATCGCCATGGTTCTGAAACCTTTCCAAGACAGCTTAGTGTGATCAAGCCAATTTTTAGTTATGTAAAGTTTAACTAATAAACAAAGTGTAATTAAGACATGCAATCTCAAGTTTGAGAGTTTGAGGTCAGTGACGTGAAGTATCACCATTTCCCAGGAAAGAGTTGATTTGTGGTAGCCTATTTTGTCTAATCGCACCTTGAGAGAGCGCCAGATGCTATGTGAGTATCTGCAGAACCACATGACATGTAAAATATCTGCCTGGGTTTTTTGCTGTGTGAACTTGATTATTCCATACTGCACATGAAGCTGGGTTCCACAAGCATTACATATTGTAACACAATCGCTAGCTAGACTCCTTAACTGGGTTTCTACCCAGTGTTTTTAGTAATTGTCTGCTCACTGTCCAGTCCATTTAAAACCAGTCTAAATTAAAATAAATATATAATATACTAATATAATATATACACACACACAGACACACACACACACACACACACACACACACACACACACACACACACACACACACACACACAGCACACGCCACACACACACACACACACACATATCTATATATATACATATATATATATATATATATATATATATATATATATATATATATATATATATATAAATTTGCATTGGCCTATACTTTCATCTTCTTTTATACCTCACAATTCTGCAAGATCCGCACTGCAGATCAACCACTGAAATTTGATTTGTAGCTTTTAAATGGATTTTGTTTCTATTCTATGCAAATTAGATGTTTTAGTCTGTGATACTGAAACAAACTAGCAGTGTCAGTGGTGCAACAGGAAGCACAACCACCTTTGGTATAGAAGGCTGTGGGTTCTATTCCCACAGCAGATAGAGGTATTATTGTCACTGTAGTATAGCAGAAGGGGGATGTTGCACTCCTTAGCATCTCATGCTTTGTATGAGCTAGTAAAACTGAGGTGTCCCCATCTATTTGAATTGATTGTAGCTCATGTGGATATAAAATATCCCACAATACCTATTAAAAACAGTAGGGACATTCCTTGGTACCATCTCCAAATTTCACCTATTAGTATAAATACCACCTCGGGTCTTGGCTGGAAGCCTAGTGGGACTAAACTAGTCAACAGAGGACAATAGCTTGTACTGTTCAAAGCAGGTTTTAAAGCAAGCAAATTATACTAGCTTCAGCCGCTTGTTTTATTCTTTATTTTTGCCATTGTAAGAACCAAACTGTTGAGATTGGGTATTTATTACCTAGTCAGCACCTTACACTTTCATGCTGCATATGTATAACTGTGTTAGTCACCTTGAGAGCATTCTGTCAAGGATCATTTCCACAGAACATATTTAAGGGTAAGGATTCCAGCTGGCTTTTAGCTCCCATGTTTCTGGCTAACGCATATTGTATTTACCACTGATTTTCAGTGCTATGGCATTTGCCTCATAGTCTGCTGTATCTGAAACACTATATAGCCTACATATTGGCTTTTTCTGTATTTATACATTCAGAATAATCATGCTGATTGAGTTACTGTGAAGCAGTTTCATACAGGCTAATTTGACTAAATGTCGTGTCCTGTAAATTGACTGCTAACATTTTTGTGGTGAATATTGAAGTTTGTTCAGTGCTAATACAGTCTTATGTTTCAAGTGCCATCTGCTAATACAAACATTATTTTGAACTTTTGTTTCATATTGTGATCAGGAACCACAGCCAACCCAAGCAGACAAAGTCTAATACTGTTTGTGTGTTTCCTCTTCTTTCATACTTAACATTCAATAAGAGCACACAGCAATAACATAATATTACTGTTCACTGACCACCACTAGTGAAGCACATTGTTTTCTAAATTACTCAGAGGTGGACTATCTATAATTTATTATGAAATTCTAGCATCTACCCCTATACATCAATCATCAGTAAAGGTGTTAATTTAATCTGTGAATGCAACTTTCATGTTTTGCTTGCCCTTTCAAACTGCTAGTCTTCAAATCCCAAATCCAAAATGACCACCACCACCATGACATTCTAGTCTTTCTTGTGTGTGTGTGTGCGTGTGTGCGTGTGCGTGTGCGTGTGTGTGTGTGTGTGTGTGTGTGTGTGTGTGTGTGTGTGTGTGTGTATCTATATATATATATATATATATATATATATATATATATATATATATATATATACACACCTGTAAAGTACATTGATTAAGGAAAGCTGCACTACCAAGCTTGTGTGGCCTGTTTTAATTACAATTTCTGCTGCAATAGCACTGGAAAATATTAAGATACAACCAAACACCCTAATACTGGGCGATTTCAACTACCCTGCCATTAATTGGGAAAACTACTCGTGTACTAACACCTTTGCCCAATGGTTCTTGGAATTCATAAATTCCAATGCCCTGGATCAACTAATCCTTAGTCCCACCAGAGACCCCAATATCCAAGACCTGGTCATTACCAACATGGGAAATCGATGCTCCACACCTATGGTCACCCCCTGGTTGGTCAGGTCTGAACATAAGCTAATCACTCTTGACATCCACATCCCACCCCCACTAAGGAAACCTCCGTAAAAGACTTCTCCAAAGCCAACTTCATGCTACTCAAGTCAGAAGTGACAAACTTCATGACACCCATACAGATGGGAACTGAAATTTCAACTGCTGAATCCTACACTAAGGCACTGTACGAGCACATCCACTCATGCATGAATCATGCCATCCCCAATAGAACCAAGATACTCTCCTCCAAAAAAAAGGAAGCCAATCTGGTGGTCCCTTGCCATAAACAAACTTTACAACAAAAGGAAGAAACTGTTGCAGAAAAGAGGAAAATCCCAGGATGCAAAAAACTCCCTTACCAGCCTCAGTAAGAAGCTGAGATCCCTCATAAAATCCTCCAAAGCTAGTTACAAAAATAAAATTGCCAAAGATTCCAAAGACAACTACAAAGCATTCTATAGCTATGTCAAGAATCTAAATGGCAATGCTCAGATCTGCTCTGAGCTACAACAGAATGGCATTAAATATACTGATCCCAAAGATATTGCCAATATCCTGGCAGATCAATTCAGTGCAAACTTCACCCCCCTCTCACCCCCTAAAGGGCCCATCTCAATACCAAAAGGTTGCCAAATTCTGGTAATAATGGTCACACAGGTAAAAATACGCACTCTCCAAAGCTAAGAATACAGCATCCATGGGACCAGTCGACATCCCAGGCTGTGTGCTACATGAACTACAAAATGAACTGGCACCTAACCTAAGTCTCATGTTTAATCATGGCCTCACCTCAGGCTTCATGCCCACTGAGTGGCACACAGCTACAGTTATCCCACTCCACAAGGAGGGGATCCCCCTTGGATCCCGGGAACTACCACCCCATCAGTCTGATGAGCCTGATCTGTAAGACCATGGCATGTATTATCATGGAACTTATAAACAAAGACATTGGTAACCTTCAAACACTGAACTCCATGCAGTTTGGGTTCGAGAAGGGCCAATCTTGTCTCCTGAACCTGATTGACTTCTTCGAATCAGTCTCCAGAGCAGTGGACAAGGGTAAGGTGGTTCACACAGCCTATCTGGACCTCGCCAAGGCCTTCGACACCATCCCCCACTCTGGAATCATAGATAAACTTATTAAGCTGGGCATTAATCCCTATGTCACTCAATGGATTGCCAACTGGCTTACTGACAAAACCCACACTGTAAAAGTAGCAGACTCCAAATCCAGCTCCAGACAAGTGACAAGTGGTACCCTCAGGGGTTCAGTCCTGACTTGTTTGGCATGGCATCTACTTTGAAGTAGCCAACACTAAGGGACTTACTCTATAAAAAAGTGCAGATGACTGCACAAACTTGCTTGGTGCCAGAGCCATGGGCTCAAGCGCAATGCCAAGAAATGTATAGTTATCCCCTTTAAGAAAAAGCATGTGCCTGTGAATTACCACATAGATGGCAGTACACTAAACACTGAAAGTGTGATAAGAGACTTAGGGACACAGGTGGACACTGGTCTCACCTTTGATAACCACATCACTACAACAGTCAGGAAATCCTTCTATGTGGCACACCTCATCACTAAGGCCTTTTCATCCAGAAAAAGGAGGTCATTGTCCCACTGTACTCATCCCTGGAAAGATTTAATCAACTGGAAAGGCTGCAGAAATACCTCACTAAATGAATCACAGGACTAAAGCAGATGCCCTATGCTGACCATCTAAAAAAACCTCCACCTATACTCTGTTGCATATCGTCTACTGAAAGGCAATCTCTGGTTAACATACAATGCCATGTCAAACCCTGAGCTGTTGGACATGCTTCACTTAAAGAAATCCCAATCCCTCAGAGACACATACTCCTGGGATCTAAATCTTGTCATCACAATGAACAAAACATGCTGGAGGGATAGGTTCCTAACTCAGACACTCCCCAGACTGGGGAATTGACTGCCCATACATTTCAAGCAGAGCACCTCTTTGGCCCTCTAAAAAAGGACCCTTGATGACTGGATGGGAGATAGGAAATTCACCCCGGGGATCATGCCAGTTGCCTTGCTAGACAGGGGTCCAGGGAAGCAAATACTGTGGGAAGAAATAGCCAGGGAATTGTTATGGCTAGGCTTGTATAGGCCCTATGACCGATAGCCTAGTACTAACCGATGAACCTATGAACCTATGAACATTGGATGGCTGTTATTGTATAAAGTAAATATATGGTTCTCTGCTATATTTGAGCCCTTTAGACAAATTATTATAGCTCTCAACATTTGTATAGCAATATAAGCACAGATGGCTGGTCAAAACTATAAATTCTAAGTCAGGTACCCTGCTTGTGACCACATTGAAAACTGTGGAACAGGCCAATATTTTTGCTGTTAGGGATTGTGACCATATTACAAACTGTAGAACAGGCCGATATTTTTGCTGTTGGGTATTGTGACTACATGACAAAATGTGGAACGTGTGAGTGAAATGATTACAGTATACTACACAAAGGTGGACTCCAATTTATTTTTTTTACTTCCTACCAGCTGCACTATCAACATATATATATATATATATATATATATATATATATATATATTTACCTTTACAATCCCTATTTAATTATCTTAAAATGATATATTTAAATTTTACTTAAAAAATAAACACATACCACCTTTTTCAGTTCCTATACATGCATATTTCTACTTAAACCTCTGCTACCAAATTTTAGCTGCTAGAATATATTTCCTGTCTCCTCCTTCATATTACTAACCTATTCACTTTTATTCATATGCGTAGGTATATATGTATGTATGTATTAACTTATTATTTATTTACTCAGTCATTCATATGTGTTAACCAGGACAGCTCTGTTAGGTGAATGCCCCTTTTCCAGTGGTATCCTGTGGAGAAACTCTCCACTTTATAATATGAGAATACAATAAAAGTAAATTTTAAAAATAATATGCAGAAATGAAATATTAATAACAGTAACCATAATAGCAAGATGAGAGGAAATCAAGCCATGGTAAAGAATACAAAGAGAGAGAGAGATTTTAAAAAAAGGTACATTGATGCAGACTTCAGTTAAGGCAGTAGGATCGTGCTTAATTATACAGTGATTAAAATGGAACAGGAATAAGGCATATTACATTGAGAAACACGAAAAATAGGAAAAGATAAGTAGAGGTAATTACTGATAAATCAATGGGGTAAAAAAGGGTTTTGTAGAGGCAAAAGGAGGGATCGGCATGTCTTTCACCTCTGGAAAAAAACTCAACTTGCAAATAAAACACTACGATACACTATTTTCCTTCAAACTGGACATGAATAAGTGGATTGATATTCATGAATTCATCTCAGGCTTTATTGTAATAGTCCTGCTTCACAGTGGAGTAGAGTCTATGGTGGGAATTGGCAAGGGGTTGTGGTTGTAAGACTCAGTAGCCTTGAATTTCCTGTGATGGCTGTGTGTGAATGGAGAGAAGCAGGGTGATCAGTTGGGTGTAGAGAGGAACAGAGTTATGGAAATAAAAGAGTAGGTTGTCTGGGTGAAGAACTGATAATGAAAAGGATTTACGATCCTAAGAATTTGTGCAATTAGTTGATGCTTTATAGTTGTTTGGAAGATTTTGAGATTTTCTCAATGCGTAACTGCAAATGGTTACTGCACACCTCTCATCCTCAAAAATGATGGTGGGACAATTTTTCAACATTCCTCTTATAAACTTAGAAAGGTGCTAGAATAACAGATTTTATGTTAGCATGCATATTCTGAAGGATATGAAGTTCCAAACCCAAATGTCTGTCATTATTTAATAACTTCAGTCCTCAGTGGTTTGCCTGAAAACCTCAAGATTTATGAGGTGCAGACCAAAAATATGAAGCAGAGATCTGGACATTCTGTGAAAATCTGGACAGTTAAGAGGTATTATTGTATGTCTTTGCTATAGGTGCAAGAGTATAGGAAATAACCAAAGTCATGGCTAGATGTTTGTATTGGTAGTTCATGCTGAGTATGTAATCGGACTAGTCAAAGGACAGTGTATTGTCATACACGATACATGATGGTGGAACCTTTGTTAGGCTTGTTGCGTTTACCACAGAAATTTACTATTTACCAACAATATTTATTCAGCGTTTCCATTCCCTGTACTCCTGGACTCTGCCTTCACTTTGATGATTGCTTCAGTATAAGAAACACAGAACAAACAAATGATTCCTTTTTTGTTCAGTTTTGACACTCCTTAAATCTACATTCTTTCTTCACATCCATAGCATTCCTCTTTCCTGTCTGTTTTCCACAACTTTAATTTTCTTTCCTTTGGTTTCAAGGTGGCCTAATGGTTAAGGTGTTTGCCTTACAAACACAAGGTGCAGCGTTTGAGTCTCACAAGGGATAATTAGCTAGGCATAAAATGGCTTGCAAGGGCAGTTAGCCTAGTACTAATCTATGAACCTATGAATCAAACATTCCCCTAGATATCACCTAACTTATCTACCTGTTGATTGTCTCTACTCCTGTCCCCATTATAATCACTCCTCCTCTCCCCATTTTATAACCATCCACCTATGATCATACTTCTTAAATGTTACCTTGATGTGAACACGGCATTCCACACGCTACTATAAATTACTGATTCTCACTCAGTTTTCCCTCCCCACAACTTTAAAATTGCTTCTTCTACTAACACGCAATTACCACTAGAATCAGGACCAACAGTATCACCTTTCAACAACACTTATGTTCCTCTATTACTTCATCTCTTTAAACCATGTACTAACTTACGAGCTATCCCTCATAGTAAAAATATGCCAAGCTAATACAGAAACAAATTTACAACAGAAATACGATAACTGCACCAATTTATTGAATTTCCTTCTACTACCTTCATCACATCCTATTATATCAGACTGATTATATTCATATAGCTGTATACCTGTCGCCAACAGGCAGTACAAACAGAAGTCTCCTATTCTCTTGTACTGATCATCTCTGGTGTATTATGTCTGTACTACAAATTATTCACAGTGATGTACATAGTATGTCATAAGTGAGAACAAATGTTAGCATCTTCACAGTCTCATACTCCAGATACCATATGTGTCGGAAAATCATGACTAAGAAACTTCAGTAGGAGCTGTGAAATTAATTTGCAAGGGTGCAATATATTATGTTCTTGTAAGATAGATCCCATAAAAGAGTTGGAAGTATCACAATCCTTACTAAATATCCCATTATCTGCTTATTAGCTGAATCTAAGACCTCCTTCTCAAAAATAAACAACTAAATAAATAAAATAAAGTTGGAGTAGTTCTGTTTATCATCATTCCTCAAGATGATAATAAATCTCTTAAACAACTCACCTAAAAAGTCTTACTTGTTTACTGTCTGGAATGAGTGTAGAAAGCTGCATATTAGGAATTGTGTGAATACGTTATTTGAAGTGGAACATGTATGACCCCTTCTAAGATCACATCTAACTTTGTGGCCTTTCACAGATCATCTCCCCAACTCACACAAAAACTGAGGTAAGAAATCCATTATTACTCTTGTCAGTAAAAGTTTTACATTTAAAGTGCTTATCATTTTATTAAAGTTAATTGGGCTGGTGATTTTCACATCTGTTCTGGTATCTTGTCGTTTTATTTGTGATGTTCACCATCTGGTCACAGTCCAGGAAAATCCTAGTACACAGATTCATAAAAGAAGATTTTATTCAAAGATTGATCCTAACAGTCATTTGTGCCATACAGAAGACAGACTGGAGTATGATTTCATATATATGTATATATATATATATATATATATATATATATACATACATACATATCTATATATATATATATATATATATATATATACATACATACATATCTATATATATATACATACACATATATATCATCATAATCTATATATATATATATATATATATATATATATATATATATATATATATATATATATATATAGTTCCCTTTTATAATTGCAAAATACTGAAATCTTGAATTTCATTATTTCGCGACCATAAAGGCAAAACCTTCAAATACCGAACCTTCACAATCCCGAAACTACAAATCCCAAACACACAGCATACACCACACCAAATAAACAACAACAGAGTGCAATCAGCTCGAAAGAACCTTCAATTCTTCTTTTTGAAAAGTTTAATGACAAAAAACGAACTTTCACATAAACGCTATTCAATCCACAACTGTTATCCTGCGTTTTCGTCCAGCATAATAGACTTCATCAGACAACTAACAATGAATTAATTGGGCATTTAAATATCAAACTCATGCAAGCATTGACCAATAAAACTTTGAATACATCTTTCAAATGTGCAAATCAAACAGTCCTACCCCATGAATATTAATTAGTTAAAACATTTCCACTATCTGTTTACTGTTTATGTTAAAAACCTTTTACAGCTTATAAAATACATATCTAAATGAATAAATAAGTAAAATGTAATATATTATATATGTCTTCAATGTAAATAAAAACTTTAATACAATATAAAAAATATATATATATATATATATATATATATATATATATATAGCTTAAAATGTATAAATATATGTATAGTGTTAATACAATGCAATCCAGACGCCCTCTGGTGTTGAAGAACACTTAGTACACTCATATTTTATTAGCTTTCAGCTTTAACAAAGAAACTATACTTAAAAAATCATTTAAGCCAGGTTTTTTACCTGCTTCTAGGTGTACCTGCCACCACAATTCCTTACTCTCTAAAATCTCTTCCCAGTTCCCACCCCTGGCATCCTGTTTAACTTGTTGGAGGACAAAAAACTGGAATCTACAACCCACACAATTTCTACTATGTTTGTAAAGGGCATTTGTCTCTTTTTCCTTTAAAATATCATAAGAATGTTCATATATTCTTTTCTTTAGTTCTCTTTCGGTTTTACCTACATAGTAGGAAGGACATTTGTCACAGGTTGCCAAATACACCACACCTTTGGTATCGCAATTAAAAAAACCTTTACTTTTAATTAATAATTTTTTACTTTCTAAAAAGATTTCACTTTTATTACTAATGTAGGTACACTGTTTGCACCTACCACATCTAAAAGTTCCTACTTTTTTATTAGTCTGTAGTGTATTCTTTTTCCTTTTCTCTAACATATTCTTTAAACTTCTAGAATTCCTGTATATTATTTTTGGTTTAATATAATTAATTTCTTCAATGTCAGTGAGGGCTACAAATTTATCCCATTCTTTTTGTAGAGTATCTCTAACTTTAAGATTGTACATATTATATTCCACTATCAACTTTCTTTGAAATTTTTCCTCTATACCTTTAACCTTATTTTGTCTCTCTTGAACTGTCATAAAATCATTTATTCCTATAATTGGACTGAATCTATCACTCCTACCCTCTTCTACTTCTCTTCTTATATCAGACACAAACTTCATTGGATACCCCCTCTCTATAAACATCTTTTGCAGTTTGTTACATTCTTTTTCAAAATCATCATTTTGACTGGTCATCCTTGATCCCCTCACAAACTGTCCCTTTACTATGTTTCTTTTGCAGTGCAGGGGATGAGCACTGTCAAAATGCAAATAAGAATTACAATAGGTATCCTTTCTAAATACCTTGGATTCAAAACAATGTTGATCCTTGTTCTTAACTATTTCTATATCCAAGTATTGTAGTACCTCTGAATTTATATTATACGTAAATCTAAGAAAGTTGGTAGTATGACCAATATACTCAATGAATTCTAAAAACTTTTCATGTCCCCCAACCCAAAAAATAACTATATCATCGAGAAATCTTCGATACAGTAACCATTCTTTGTTAAAGTCAGAATTTAAAACAAACTTCTCTTCCCATTTGGACAACACTATGTTGGCGTATGTGGGTGCACACGCCGCCCCCATGGAAACCCCTTCTTTCTGTTGAAAATATTCTCCATCGAATACTAGAAAATTATATCTTAAAATAGTATCCATAAGGGCTACTGATAAAATTTTTTCATTGTGAGTCAAAGTGTTGTCCAAAAACACACTTTCTTCAAACATTTCCATCCCACTATTGTGTGGGATATTTGAAAAAAGATCCACAATATCTATAGTAATGAACAACAAGTCTTCCCTAAAAACTGAAAGTTGTTTCAAAAAATCCCAAGAATCTTTTAAAATGATTTTATTATTAACCCAAATATGTTTAGTTTTAAAGTCTACATATTTTGCTAGGGGGGTCGTTTTTGACCCTTCAGCCGTGACTATAGGTCTAAGTGGGGGGTCTAACCAATTCTTATGAACGTTAGGGATTCCAAACACCACACCACACATAAACCACAGCACCAACACTACAAAACAAACACACAAAAACAAAACACCACACATCCACATGGATCTATATCATGTTATCGTAAAATCAAAATGTCAAACGGCACAACAGCGAAAGTGCCGAAATGTTGAGGGTCCGTTTTTGAGATTGCAGTACAGTGAAGATTGGGATATTTGCCCTTTCCTCACTGCAGGAATATATATTCAATGGGAGGTGTGGGGGCACAGCCCCCCACAATACCGAATTCGAGTTTTGGCATTTTCACTCTTGTGAGCGTTCAACATTTTGCGTCTTTGATATTATGACATAGATGCCATCCACATACCTACACTACACATAAGCAGGGGGGCAAGCCCCACTGCACCCCCCACATCCCCCTACTTATATATACTAACTCCAAGATTGCACAAACAGTAAAAGACAGTACACTCACACCCAGACATTCCACAGTCCCTCACACATACACACACATACACACGCACATCACACATAGACAAACACCAACACATCCAACAATTACACATTCATACGTTCACCTTCCTACCCTAACCCACACATACAACTTACAAACAATCTCACATACACTCAAACTCCCACCCAAAACCCTTAGAAAATACTCACTTGCCTTAGATTCCACGTAAAACAATACACTAAGCCGAACATCCAAACCAAACAGCGCAAGTCACATAACATAAAGCCATAACCGCGAATTCGAAATATATATGAAATTAGCATACTTCTTGGATGCTAGAAAAGCCCCCCTCAGGCCTAGATTTCTGTGCAGAGTCTGCATGCCTTCCCTATGTTCATGTGGATTTCCTCCCATATCACAAAGACATGCGTCTGGAGCATTTCTCCCCAGGCCTCCACTGAAAATTGATTTTGTTCCAAATCAGACTTTCCCAGTAAACAAATGTTAAATAAATAAATATGTAGCAGAGACTATACATGGGCAAAATATAAAAAAAATATTGAATTCACCCAGTATTCAACTTTAGGAAATGGTAGTAATACCACAATGCAACAACACTACTTCTGCTACATAAAAGCCATGAATGTCTCTCCAAATGTGTTTTGAGAGGAAATTAACTGACTCCTTAATGAAGGCACAATACTCCTTCTCTTTCCCCTCAAAATACTGAGACTACAGTCCTTCACAAAGAGAAGCAGATGGGGAGGCTCACTAATCTCTGTCTCTGAAAAAATATTTTCCTATACGTGTCATGTAAAGGCGGACCATCAGTGGAGCCTAACAGTTTTACATCAGTAATTATACTAAGTTCACTGTATAAAATGCTAGAAAAGGTGGCCTATAGACAATTATCTTAATGTGTTGAAAAAAAAACGCCTATCCTTAAAGCATCTCACCACATATTTAGGAATGTTTTTTCTGTGAACACAGTCATTTTATTTGTCACTGGTTACATTGGACAGTCTCAATAATAGCCAAGTTATCCCAACTGTGTGTCCTCAACTTACTAAGGGCCTTTGACAGAATTAATCAAATTACCTTCATGTACATATTCTTGGGTTAGCCTATAATTCCCTAAACTGGATCACTAATTACATGAAACATGAATTTAGAGTACACTGGAATTCTTTATAATCCACTGATGTCACAGCTAACCAAGTTAGTTTCCAAGGTTACATCCTTGGCACCCTCCTATTCACCCTTCAACCAATGGCCTCAGCATGTCCAAATAAAATCTTATTGCAGTACATTGATGACACTGCTATACTTCACAAAGATCATTCTCCTAACAATACTCATGTTTTACTCCAAGAAGAATTGTCTAAATTGTTTAAATTGTCACAATGGTAAAAGATTTTCATCTTTCCATAAAATTAAATAAACTAAGTCAACCATCTTTAAAAGTATTTAAGAACTCCTATTCCCCCAAACTCACCTTCACTCCCTCCAATGGTACCTTAATAAAACATATCCATTTTATATGAAAAAATAGCAGCCACCTCCCTTCTCCCTCCTAGTCTCCTGTATGCCTCAGCAGTATTCAAAAATCTAAACTCTTCCACAAAACACAAACTAGAAAGCACCTACAACAAAATTAACAAATTTGCCTAGAGCCTCCCAAACAGCCCCCATTACTGAACATGTCATAGGATCACAGGATCATAGGAGTTTACTTGGCTATCGACACGGAGGTTATTTCAATCCTAGCTGTTTCATCCCAATGCAATAGCATAGAACTCTAGTCCATACCCAGGATTGTATTTAGCAATGACTGCCCATGTCCAAGAGGGTTGTGGGCACTATTCCAAGTAAGAATTTACTGTACCCCATCCACTCGTCCAGGTTCCTTTTGAACAGTTTCAAAGAAGTGCTCTTTTTCACATGAACTGGTAGCCTATTCCAAAGATCTGGCAGTCACTGGGAGACAAATCTGTGCCTTCAGCATGTCCTATTCAAGTTGCAGGCCATATTTAGGTCCCTGGAACAGGTAGCTCTAATCTGGTTTGATTTACAGATGTGTAGCAAATTCATTAGGTTCGGCTCTGAGATTGCTCTATTAGCCAGGCATAAGTCTTCCCTACAAAGTCTATATGATACAGAGGATATGACAGGGACTTTAGTCCGTCTGTGTAAGGCATGTGCTGGAGTCCCTTGATCTTCTTTGCTGGAAACCTCTGAGGTCTTTCCAATTGCTGCAGGTGCTTTGTATGGTACATGCCAAAAGGGGCATTATACTCAACTATGGGCCTGATTAGTAATAAGTACAGAGGGGTTATAAGCTTCTTTACTCGAGAGATGATGCCTTTACTAATCAAGTGTGCTGTTTAGAAAGTCTTCCTTACTACAATAGACATGTGGGGAGCAAAGTTAAGGTCGCAGTTGACTAAAGTCCCAGATCCCTTACCATTTCATAGGTAGTTAGGGTATCATTGACTTGATAATGTGAAGGGACATTGTTTTTGCCAAAGGGAATGATGATGCATTTCTTTGCAATCAGTTTGTGACCATGACTAAGACACCAGTCATTGGTCTGCATAAGACCTTCCTGGACATCCACAAACTTGGTCAGCCACAACCTCTTAGTTTTGCGCTGAACTTCTGAGAATTATATATCAAACAGTAGGATGCCCAGCACTGACCCCTGTGTGACTTCTGCTGGTTGATGTGGAGTCACCCACTTTATTATTTATTTATTTATTTAACATTTGTTTACCGGGAAAGTCCAACTGGACAGTTCCTTTTTCAGTGGAGGCCTGGGGAGAAAGCTCCACAAGAATTACAAAACATTTAACAAGCAAGTATTACATACTACATTCAGATTATATAGTATTATTCCATCAGTTTATATCATATCAGTCATAAAAACAGTAATTTAGAAAGTAATTAGACATATTGATTGTATAACAATAGGCTACAAACAGTGATAGCGAAAAATGCTGCACAACAGTAAAGGATGAACCAGACAATAGAGTAAATTGAGAATATATAAATTTCTACAGATATTCTTGGAGTTGTTTGAGTGGATTGCTAAGGCATTAAGGAAGATCAGGCTGAGAACCTGAGTAGCATTACAGCTGTGAGGTGGGAGGAGTGGTGAAAATTGCTAAGGGGGAAAAGGACAGTTATATAGTTTAAATTTAAACAAGTGAGACTTCAGTTATTTTTTAAAGTTGTCTTTATCAGTAATTGATCGTATGTCTGGAAAAAGGAAGTTCCATTGCCTAGTTATACTAGCTGAATAGAGGGATTGGCCAGCCATGTTACTAATTTTGGAAATTGTTACCAGAGCTTTATTAGTTGAGTGAAGAGGGTGAGTGCTGCTAGAGGGTTGCACTAGACCCTGTAGAGCAGGGACTTTTTCAGGTTGGTGTAATAGTTTGTGCAGTGTGACAAGGTGGTTATAAGTAAGTTGGTTGGGTAGTTCAAGCCAATTCAGGTGTCTCAGTGCTGAGCAGTGGTGTTCTCTAAAGTTGAGGTCAGTGGCAAATTAGGCTATTTTATTGTAGCAGCTTTCCAATTTTGTCAGCTCACCCGTATTTAGATTAGTAAAAATGGGTGAGGCGTAGATAAGAGTGGAAAGTAGATGAGTAGTTGCAAGGGTAGCTTTAGTACTTTTTGTTAGATACTTTTTATTTCGGTATAGACTACCAAGTTTTTTATTTACTCTTTTGATGATTTGGGCAATGTGCAGGTCAAATTTGAATGAGCAGTCAATGATGACCCCTAAGAGTTTTGTGTGGGGTATTTATTTTATTTATTTATTTATCATTTGTTGACCGGGAAAGTCCGACTAGGTTCCACAGAGCCTGTTTTCAGCGGATGCCCGGGGAGAAATGCTCCAGATGCATGTCTTTGGAATGTGGGAGGAAACCGGAGTACCCGGAGGAAACCCACGCGAACACAAGGAGAACATGCAAACTCCACACAGAAGGCACCCCAGCCGAGAATCGAACCGGTGAACCTCTTGCTGTGAGGCGACAACGTTCATAGGTTCATAGGTTCATACTAGGCTATCTGCCCTAGGCCATTTATAAGCCTAGCCAGAGTGTGTTTGGCTTTCGCCACCCATTTTAAATTAATTTTGCTATGCCCTTTTTCGAGGTTAGTATACTGTGCCTCTGTCTAACAGTGACACAGAAGTGATACCTGGGGTAAACCTACGATCTCCCATCCACTCATCAAGATTCCTCCTGAAGAGAGTCAATGAGGGACTCTGCCTAACCTGGACTGGGATTTTATTCCAGAGTGAAGGGAGCCTCTGGGTTATGAATCTGTCCCTCCAGCATGTCCTATTTATTTCAGTGCTGAGGTTCAAGTCTCTCTTGAATACATCTGATTTCCTTTGTAAATTGCGTGTTTGGTTTAATAGTATTGGTGGTTCCTGTCGACAAAGTGAGTATTTGTTTGTAACGCTTGATATAGCATCCCTTTTTACTGTAATACCGCATGATTTTGGTATTGAGTCTATCAGACAATTTTTGATCCCCCAATCTTCTCTTGTGAATAGATCTGTTGAGAATATTTGTTCTCTTCTAGATGTAGTTTTGAGGAACAATATTTTTTTGTTTGATGAATGCTTATATTTGCAACTCACTGGTGTAGCCATGGGTACTTCTGTGGCTAACACTTATGCCAACTTGGTGTTATACCAATGGGAAAAAGCTTATATTTATAATTTGGATAATTCTTTTGTAAGTAATATATGTTTTTATCAACGTTTCGTTGATGATTGTTTTATGGTTTGGAAAGGTTCCCTTTCACAGTTAAATGAATTTGTTCATTATTTAAGATGGATGCCTCTGATAGTGAGATTAATTTCTTGGATGTTAAGATACAACTACGTGAGGGTTCTATCCATACCAGTATTCACAAAAAGGAGATCAACTCTGATAGATACATTATTTATTCCAGCATGCATGCCCCACATGTCTTTAAGGGGATTGTTACTTCACAGTTTAATAGAGTTAGTAGATTAAATACTGATGATGCTACATTTAATTTACAGTTGGATGAGATGTCCAAAGAGTTTCTGGATAGTGGTTATGATTCTAAACTAGTTTTAGATTTAAAAAATAAAGTCTTAGTTAATAGGAAGACAATATTGAAGCCGATTTTTCTTGGGGATGATGTTGGTTCTGTTAACCTAGAATGTTCAAAAGTATGCACTAGGTATCTTACTAGTTATAATACCTTGACTTGTTTTGTAAAACAAATAATACAGAGGAATTGGGTTGTACTAATGGCCTCTAGTGAGATTAAAGACATTCTTGGTGACCGGCCTTTTTTCTCATATAGAAATATGAAGTCCTTGAAGAATATGTTATGTTACAAAGATTTTTTCAGGCCTGTAGAGAGGACTTTTACCACTAAGCCTGGCACGTATGGCTGTTTGAATTGTTCCTGCTGTTCTGATATTGTGGTTGGTTGCAGTGATAAGTTCAAACATCCTATTAGTGGTAAAGTTTATCAGTTTAATTTTTCTACCACTTGTGTTACATCTAATGTGGTGTACTTAGCTAATTGCGTGAAATGTACTGCATTCTATGTGGGTAAGACCACTAGAAAGCTAAAAGAACACATCATTGAACACAAATCGGAGATTAGAAGGGCCATTGACAGTAATGCCTTGTATAAGCACGTAGTTGATTCAGGTATTGAACACAGATTCTCCTTTAGAGTTATTGATGTAATACGGCCTCCTGCCAGAGGTGGAGATAGTGGTAATTTACTTGAATTAAAAGAGTATGAATGGATTCTTAGGTTGAACTCTGACCATTTTCCAGGTTTAAATAATATGATTACCTTGAAACCTGTTCTTGTTAAATTGCAACATACTAGGTTGCGATAATGTTATGTTTTTTCTAATTTTTCTAATTTTTTTAATTTTAATGATTTGTTTTATATACTTGTGGTCACATGATTTTTGGACTGCTGGTCATGTGACTTCAGTGACCTGTATTTAAACCATTTGGTTTTTAGATTTGTTTGTATTAGTACTGAGGAAGGATTTTATCTGAAAGCTTTGCTGTTATAAAGTGTGTTTTTCTCAGTTCTGTTGAAAATGGTCATTTCAGTTCTCATATGGACTTTCCCCGCAAACAAAAGCAAATAAATGAATAAAATGCTTAAACATAATTCAACTTCTCTCTCTCAATCTAAATACCCTTATGGACACTTGTATAACCAGCTACTCAGTTGTCTATATTGATACAAAAACTGTTTGCGTCCTTACTTTAGGCACAAACCTGGCTCCTCTACTGTCTTCCCTCAACTTTTCTACTGTTTAGTGATGCTAGCAGGTCTTCAGTCATCCATTTATTCGAGAGTTTCATAACTAAAAGTGTATTAGATCCATATTCCTGGCACTTTCCCGATCTTAGCATCATGCCATACCATATTGTCTGATCTAAATTGTCTTCCTTTCCTTAAAAAACACAACCTATGATTCCTCTATTCACATAACGCCCTATATCTCATTCATAGGTTCATAGGTTCATAGGTTCATACTAGGCTATCTGCCCTAGAGCATTTATAAACCTAGCCAGAATGTGTTTGGCTTTCGCCACCCATTTTAAATTTATTTTGCTATGCCCTTTTTCGAGGTTAGTATACTGTGCCTCTGTCTAACAGTGACACAGAAGTGATACCCGGGGTAAACCTACGATCTCCCATCCACTCATCAAGATTCCTCTTGAAAAGAGTCAATGAGGGACTCTGCCTAACCTGGACTGGGATTTTATTCCAGAGTGAAGGGAGCCTCTGGGTTATGAATCTGTCCCTCCAGCATGTCCTATTTATTTCAGTGCTGAGGTTCAAGTGTGTGGGGGTAGCATTCGGCAGCACTCTGCTAGGATAGATATTTGCCCTTTTGGTGGGGAGAAGTTTGCGCTGAACCTGTCAGCTAGGATGTTGGCAATGTCTGTGGGTTCGGTGTATTTTTTGTCATTTTGGACTAATTCTGAGCATATCTGGGAATTCCCACCCAGGTTCCTAACATAACTAAAGAAAGCCTTGTGATTATCCTTACTGTCCTGTGCAATTTTTCTCTCGAAGCTGGCCTTAGACGATTTTATGAGTGCCCATAGTTTTTTGCTAATACTGATCAGAGATGCCTTCCCTTTTTGGGATTTTGCTCTGTCATGTAGTAGCTTCCTCCTTCTATTGTATAGTTTGTTTATGGCTGGGGTGCACCAGACAGGACGTCTGCCTTTGGAGGATTGGGTCTTGGTTTTATTTGGGATTGCATGATCCATGCATTCCTAAAGGTGTTCATAGAATGCGTTTATAAAGGATTCTGCGGTCTGGGCCATATTTTCCACAGGCCTGGGGGCTTTGAAGGATTCCACCTCGGTTTTGAGGAGTGTGAAATTTGCTTTAGAGAAGTTTTTCACTGTGGTTTTCTGGGCATGGGGTGGGGTCGGGATGTGAATATCCAGTGAGATTAGTTTATGGTCTGATCTTACCAGTGAGGGATACACTTCTGGTCTGGAGCATAGAGTCCCCATGTTGGTTATGATCAGGTCCAGTATGTTTTCCCCTTTTGTGGGAGTGGTAACAAGTTGTTCCATAGCATTTGAGTTTATAAATTCTAGGAACCTTTGGGCTAGGGTGTTGGAGCTAGAGAAATGCTCCCAGTCTATGTTTGGGTAGTTGAAGTCGCCCAATATAATGGTGTTTGGAGAGACCTTCATATTTTCCAGTGTTCTCAGGAAGGCCGAGTGGGGTTGCTGCACCACTGTGCCTCAAGTAGGGGGGATGATAGTGAGATTAGAAAATGATATGGAGAAAAGGGGTGGAGGGTTTGGTGGTTTGCTTGGGAAAAATAGCATACGTTTTGTTTTGTTTGGATTGAAAATGAGTTGTGATTCTGATAACAATTGTTCCACTTCTGAGAATGCTTCTTAGGTTATATCCCGTAATTGTTGGAGAGAAGGTACAGCACAAATTAATGTGGAATCGTCTGCACACTGAACAAGGAGGCTTGTCCAGTGGCAGTATATCATTTATTTGTGAAGAGTCTAAACAGGAGTGGGCCGAGGATGGATCCCTGAGGGACACCCAGATTTATGGGTAGTAGTGGGGATATATTGTTTTGCCGCAGAACTGCTTGCTGACATCCTGGAAGGTAGTTTTTAAACCAGTTAACAGTGGGGTAACTTAGGTTAAATTCTGCTAGAGAGTTTAGAAGTTTGATATGAGATACCGTGTCAAAACCTTTACAGGTCAAGGAAGGTAGAGGATACAATGAGACCATTATTCCTATTCTGGTTAATAGTGTTAGTAAAGGATAGCAGAGCAGTGGAGGTGCTGTGATAGGGGCGAAATCCATGCTGTGACTTGGACAGGAGGTTATTTCTGAGAAGATGGGACAAGATTTGACAGTGTGTGTCTGGTTTGTGTTCCAGTTGGCAACCCATGATATAACAAAGGGATTTACATTCAGTTTGCTAAGTTTATCAGTAATGCCTGAGTGTGGGATTGTGTTGAAAGCCTTTGCCAAGTTGAGGTATGCTATGTGCACAGATTTTCCCTCATCAATGGCCTTTGTCACATTTTCAAAGAAATCCACCAGATTTAACAGGCATGATCTGCCCTTGATGAAACCAAATTGGGTTGGATCAAGGAATTGGAGGTTTCCTATGTCTTTTTTAATGAGATCCATTATGATACGTTCCATGGCCTTACAGATGAGGCTGGCCAGACTTATGTGTCCATAATTCCCAGGGTCTGTTGCTAGTCCACCTTTGGGGAGGGGAATAACTGTTGCTGTTCTCCATTCCACGGGAACAAAGTCTGTGGTTAGACTTTGATTGAATAGTGTACTTAATGGTGATGCTAGTTCATGTTTTAGCTTGTTCAGAAGACAGCCTGGGATGCTGTGTTTTTTGCCTTGGACATGGCTTTAATGACCTGCTCTTCAGATATTTAGGGTGGGTAGGGAGTTGGGGTGAAGGCTTGTGATAAGTTTCAAGGGGATAAGGGAATGACATTTTTTGCCAACTCTATCTTCTAACAGGTTTGCTTTCTCTGCAGGGTCAGTGTGTGTGATACCGTTAGTCACAAGTTCAGCCCATGCTTGGGTCCTAACTTTTAGGCTAAGTACATAGCTGTAAAAGGCCTTATGGTTATCCTTAGCTGTGCTAGCTAGATTTTTCTCAGGGATGACCTTAAAGGATTTGGCATGCTGCCTTATTTGCCTGTTGAGGCAGAGGAGGGTGCTTTACAATTGTTGGGGCCTCACCTTGTTTTTTATGGACAGCAACGTTTTGCATTTGTCGTAAAGTTTGTTGATGCTGGATGTCCACCAGGGTGGCTTGCTTTTGCTTGGGGCTCTGGCTTTGATTCTCTCTGGAACAGCCGAGTCTATACACTTATACAAGTGATTGTACAGGGCTTTAGTGTAAGCTTTGGTTTAGTTACTACTTCCAGCTGGGGGAGGGGCTTGGAATGCATTTTGGTGAAGTTTTTTACTCTAATTTTGCCCCTTGTGAGTTCTGGTATTAGTGCCAACTCAAAGGTGGCTGACTTTAGTGAGGACCAGATCTAGTATGTTTGTTCTTCTTGTTGGGATTTAAACAACTTGTTCCAGGACATTTGAGTTAACAAAGTCAAGGAACTTTTGTGCTGATGAGTTTGGGCTAGAGTAGGCTTCCCAGTTGGTGGTTGGGTAATTGAAATCCCCCATGGCAAGAGTGTCTGGCAATATTTGGATTGACTCCAGTTTGGTCAAGTAGGCTTTGTGCACATCATGACCCATGGAGGGGATCTGTAACAAGCTATGACTTGAATGGGGGTCTTACCCACAGTAACCTGAACTTGGAGTATGTCCAGTCTAACTAGGCAGGAAGTGATTTATTTCTACTATAAATAGAAACACTGTCTCCATTGATTCTAACTCATTCATTTTGTGTTCTGAAGTTGTGGAGGGCATTGTACCCTTGCAAGGCTGGGGTAAACTCTGAGGCCTTGAGCCAGGTTTCTGTGAGTACACAGACCTGTACATCTTCCAGTGTTAGAAGTGCTTCCAGGGTGTACAGTTTTTGGTTTAAGCTCGTAGCGTTTAGCAGCATAACCCTTACTTTGTTATGGTTGGTGCTCAGTACCCTCAACTAGCTTGTACTTTCTCAACATTTTGCCCCTCTCCCAGATACTCACACACAAAAAAAATACTTCACCATCCTCTTAAAATACCCTCATCGTCAAATCTTATCCAATGGCATGTAGCACATTGAACCCTAAGATCCTCAGAACCTAACCTAACTTTTGCTAATAAATTTAAAAATTATTGTGGTGACTTGCTATTCTATATCACAATCTCCAAGGCATGGAACAAACTTTCAAACCACATCAGACTTTTAAATAGCCTGCAACTATTCAAAGCCACCCTAAAATCTCACCTGACAATTAATAAACTATGCAACTATACCACACCTGCAGTAGTATGCAATCCTTACTCTACCCACTATGGATACCATGCAAGTGTATTAGTATGGAGTTTTTAATTCTACAAATAATATTTTGAAAAACGTGTATTTCCTTAATCTAATATGCTTTATTAACAATGTTTGTTGGCAGATTGCTTTGAAATACTTTCTAAATAATATCTGTTGACTATTTTAAATTTGAATTGTCAAAAATGTATTTCTTCCTTTGTTTTGGCGCTTTCCTCTCCAGGCTTCTGTTGAAAATGGTCATTTCAGTTCTCATATGGACTTTCCCCGCAAACAAAAGCAAATAAATGTCTAAATACCCTTATGGACACTTGTATAACTAGCTACTCAGTTGTCTATATTGATACAAAAACTGTTTGCGTCCTTACTTTAGGTACAAACACGGCTCCTCTACTGTCTTCCCTCAACTTTTCTACTGTTTAGTGATGCTAACAGGTCTCCAGTCATCCATTTATTTGAGAGTTTCATAACTAAAAATGTACTAGATCCATATTCCTGGCACTTTCCCGATCTTAGCATCATGCCATACCATATCGTCTGATCTAAATTGTCTTCCTTTCCTTAAAAAACACAACCTATGATTCCTCTATTCACATAACGCCCTTTATTTCTTGCATATGTTCTCCTTCTAGGCAGCTCCACTGTGTTCACCTTATCTAAACATATAAGTATCCTAACCATTACAGAGAACCCATTTTCAGGATCTGGGTAGGAGACATCTGAAAAAAAAATTACTTTTTGAAATGACACTGCAACTCAAAGTGTAAGTTCATAACTAAGGCATCTCTCATACCACTTCATGTAGTTGTTTTGTCTCCTTTGGTCACTCTATTTTGCAAAATTAAATTAATAACACGTAAATGGTATTGCTGCAGTCAGAAAACCAGACTTCCCAGTCAGTGGTACAAACTATTTATTACATGAATTGTTAAAACAGAAATTGAGCACTTTCATCCCTTAAAAATGGGACTTCATTAGAATTTAAAATCCCTTGAAGCCATAGCCCTTTTATACACAAAGTAAGCACAATAATTAATATGCTCAAAGTGACCTGCCTCACATGTACCCTCAAACAGCCATACTTCTCTAAAAATATGTTAACTCATCCTGTCATGTGATTCCAAATCTTAAAACCTTAAATACTTTAAGTAACGATATGTAAAAAAAATAAAAATATAAAAGTGTAAAAAGAAATGATAATAAAACCATGAAATATATATTTTAAATTATCTATTTTAAATTAGATCTATTGATGAGAACTGGTGGTAAAGAAATGTTTTCATTTAGACCTGTGAAAGTAGAAGCATGTAATTATAATTGACACCTAAATTCAGCTCCTTCTAGTTTAGATTTAAAGTCACCTGCCCTAAGGTTCAGCTTAACATTTTCCAAAATAGCAAACCCAAAATTCTTAAAGGACATTTTAAAGAGTGCTTAAACAGGGCATTGTTTCCATTATGTTTACCTATCTGGTCCTGATGTTCATATATCCTCTTTTGGAGACTTCTCTGCATCTTATCAACATAGTAAGGAGGCAATGTAAACATTTTGCAGTTTAGACAACCCCTTCTGTTTGACAATTACCCCTTAAAAAAATTTTTGAGCAAAGGTCATTTTCCAGTGTTAACCCTTCCCCTTCTAGAATAAAACAACAATGGGAACATTTTCCACATTTTGTAGTCCCTTTCTTTAAAATACCATCATATTTAGAAGACAAAGCTTCTCTTTCAAAAATAGTTTTAATATAGGGACCTGTTTTAAAAACAAAAGTGGGATGTTTACCCAGTGTTTTATAAACAGTGGAGTTGCTTTTTAATATATTCCAATTTCACGTAATTATTTTCTTCACCTCACTAGAAAGGGGTCCGTATTTAACAATCAAGGCTCTCTCAAAACCACCATTAATACTTACATTTTGACTTTTGTTAAGCTCAACCCCTAAAAGTGGTTTATATTTTTTGCCCCTTTCAGATTCCATATAAAATGTTATCTCTTCAATTAACTTGGTAGGATAACCCCTACTTAAAAACATCTCGGCTACTTTTCCAGGTCTTCTTGATGTAAAATCAAATGGGCAACTCTAATATATTGTCCCTTAATAATACTTTTCTTTTGACTCATTGGATGGTTACTTGAATACTCTAAATATGAGTTGCTAAAGGTTGGCTTCCTGTAAATCAATGACCTAAAACCATTCAAATTGTGTTGATGAATGAATGTATCTAAGTAGGTGATTCCTACCTTATTGTAAGTAAAAGTAAACTTGAGAAAACTAGACATGTTGTTAAGATAATTAGTAAAATTACTAATTTTGTGCTCATGTCCATTCCACCAAATAAAGGTGTTGTCCAAAATTCTAACATACAATTTCAGAAATGGGTAGTATTGACAATTAAAAACTGTGTTATGCTCCAAATGTAATAACACCATATTGGTGTAAATCGGGGCACATGATACCCCCATGGTGACACCTTTGTTCTGCTTAAAATATTCCCCTTCAAAGTAAATGAAATTATAGTCTAAAACTAAAACCATAAAATCTACTAATAAATTAATCTTGTCATTGGATAACTTTGTGTGACTGCATACGCTGTTGTGGAAATGTTCCAAACCTTCTTCTCTAGGAATAGAAGTAAATAAATCAAATACATCAGTGGTTAAAAAGATAACACTATCCCAAAGGTCCGGCTTGAGTCTGCCCAAAAAATCCCAAGAATCAATAATTAAATGGTTGATTTCTTCGTGAATACATTTTAACCACTTGTCAAACACAGACCCCAATAGTATGTATTGAAACCACGTCCAGCCTCAATTGGTCTAAAAGGTGGATTGTTGGGATTTTTGTGGACCTTTGGGATGCCAAATATGGTAGTAACAATAGGGTTTTTAACTTCCAAAAATTTGTAAACGTCTAAAGTAATTCTCTGATCCAATAAAAATTCTTCCACAAACAAATCAATTCTCCTGTAACTTATATTGATTTTGATTATTGAGACTGGACTTTATACACTGGCATTGTACAACAAATCCAAAATCCTCTTAGAATATTCCATTGAGTCATAAAAACAATCCCTCTCTTTATCGGGTTTCATAACCCTTAAAGTTTTATAATTTTTGAGCTGGTCAAATAAAACCTTTTAATTCCTATTTAAATTAGAAAACTAGTGTCTATTCTTAGATTTAACTTTAAGGTCATAAAGATTTTCAATAATAGCTTTCTCCAAAATATTAAGAGTAGGATTCAAGGGGGTTAAAAACACTTTTTTTCTTAATCACAGACTCTCGCCTAGGCTTTACATTATCCCCTTGGTCTTTAAAAATGACAGCTAAATTCAACTTCCTAATGGACAACTTTATCTCAATAATGGAATCAACTACATCGAAACAATTGGTAGTTACAAACTTCAACCCTTTCATAAATAAGGTGAAATGGTCCTTTGATATGGGTTTGTTTGTATAGTTGAAATATGGAAACTTTTGAATGACTGCATTCTGCCATTAGTAGAAATTGATGGGAGCTTGGATACCTCTTTTACTGCCACCTGTGTCTGTTTGTTACTGGTTTCCATCCCTGACCTTTGTTGGAATGACCTGAATTCCCCCCAAGCTCCCCTCTGCTGATTCCCTTGAGATAAAAAAGACTTGCCATTGCATTGTGATCCAACCTTTTAGACCTAAAATTATAAACGTTATCACTATTTGAAGAATTCTTATATGCCCTTTTATTGTACTGGTCGAAATGATTTTTAACAATTGGTTTTGCTGGAAAAGCCACCTTATCCCTATACTGTTTTACATCCCTATGAAGTTCCTTCACTTTCCTGCGATAAACCTTATTACACATTTTCTCAATAACCCCAACCTGTTTTTATGTATAGTCTTTCCCATTGTGGGAAAAGTAAATCATTTTTGATGTCAGTATTTAATTTCTCTGCCTCTTTCCTGAGGGTACATATTTTCTCATTATTAAATTTAATGATTTTGTCCATTATCTCCAACCTGTGTCTGTTGAACGTTTCCATTAGTTCATCATAACACGAGTCGCTATAATCCAAGCCATGTGGAAATTTGTGCACCCTCAACCCCTGAGGAAAATTTTTCATCTGAATATACCTAAGTAGGTAAGCATTATCAGTCTGCAGAGACTTGATCTTAAACAATTTCTTTTCAAATAAATAAATCAAATCTTTCAAGGAGCCACAATCACTATGATTAATTGTCACGCCTTGCCTTTGATTCAAAACAGTTTCTTGGTCAAAACTGTACGTTTTACTAAGAAGAATGTCAATATTCACAATTTCAACTATTCTGCAGTCTGCAAGGCTGTGGAACGTATCATCATGGAACTTATGAACAATGACATTGGTAATCTCCAAACTCTGGACCCTACCCAGTTTGGGTTTGTAAAAGGCAGATCATGTCTCCTAAACCTGATAGACTTCTTTGGCTTCACCAAAGCCGTAGATGAGGGTAAGGTGGTTCACACAGCCTATCTAGATCTCACCAGGGCTTTCGACACCAACCCCCACTCTGGAATTAGAGATAAACTCACTAAACTAGGTATAAATGTCACAAGATGGGTTGCGAAATGGCTCACTGATAGAACCCACATTGTGAAAGTATCAGACTCTAAATCCAACTTCAGACCAGTGACAAGTGGAGTACCACAGGGTTCAGTCCTAGGTCCTCTCCTGTTTGGTATCTACTTCTCTGAAGTACAGGCTAACACAGAAGGTCTTTGGCTAACAATGTTCGCAGATGACTACAAACTAGGAGCCATAATAAAAACTCCTAACGATGTGGACATCCTACAAGACAGATGCCTGGTGTCAAAGCCATAGCCTCAAGCTCAATGCCAAAAAGTACATTGTCATCCCTTTTGGTAAAAACTCTGTACCCATGAACTACCACATAGGCGGTAGTCTACTTAACACTGAAAGTGTGATAACAGACCTTGGGGCACAGGTGGACAGTAGTCTCTCCTTTGATAATCACATCACCACAGTAGTCAGGAAATCCTTCTTTGTGGCACACCTCATCACAAAAGGTTTCTCATCCAGGAAAAAAAAGACCATTGTTCCCCTCTACTCATCACTCATTAGACCCATTATAGAGTACAACGCCCCTTTTGATATGTACCTCACAAGACATCTACAACAACTGGAAAGGACACAAATACCTCAGAAAGAGGATTACTGGCCTCAAACAGATGCCCTACACAGACCGTCTCAAAAAACTCCAGCTTTACTCTGTCGCATATCACCTACTCAGAGGCGATCTCTGCCTAACATACAAAGCTATGTCAAGCCCAGAGGTGTTGGACATGCTCCATGTAAAGAAATCCCAGTCCCTCTGAGCTACACACTCTAGGGACCTAAACCTTGTCACCACAATAAACAGAACATGCTGGAGGGATAGATTCCTGTCCCAGAGACTTCCCATGCTCTGGAACAAACTATCTACCTAGATCAAATAAAGCGCCTCATTAGCATTCTTCAAGAAAAATCTTAATGATTGGATGGGAGATAGGAAATTCACCCCGGGGATCACTTCTGTGGCTCTGCTTGACAGGGGCACAGGAAAATAATTTTCTTGAGTGGCAAAAGCCAGGGTAACATTTGGCTAGGCTTATATAGGCCCTAGGGCCAATAGCCTAGTACCTATCTATGAACCTATGAACAAAATTCAACTTTTGTCAGAAACTCTAGCACCCGTGTTGGGAGCCATTCCACTGTTTACATGTGTAGAATTAGTTGACTGAATGTAAGTAGAAGTAACAGGCGCTGATGCTACACTAATGGCAAAGTTAAGTTAATGCTTTTTCAATTAAAAATTGCTTATTCAAACTGCTTGTGATGCTGTAATAGTATTAAACTGTCCTGCATATCACAATTGCAAAACTAGTGCTGAAAAGTAGAGAGGAGGTGATTTTGATGGAAGGACTTAAGACTGAAGTTAATTGTGAGATTGTGGTCTGACTTGAACATAGTGTTGATGATAAAAACACAATAAGTCTTAGTGCACAATATGTTGGAGCTACACTAGCAGGGATTCAAAATGATTTGAAGCATTTATCAGGATTGCTAGTGGGCAATGCCAAATGTTTGGAAGGATGCACAGTTCTTGATTGCAGATATTTTGCATGAACAGTATGACATCATGCTGTCAGTAAAGCAAAACACACATAAAGTAGATGACCAGGTAATCAAGACAAGTGAAGGATTAGTTTATATTTATTAACAGCTAGTTACTTTTAAAGATTAAGCTAGAAATCAAAATTTGACACTGAATAGGGTGTCAGAAGGCAAAGAAGGAGTGGACTGCTTGGACTTTGTCAAAACAAAGATAGCACTCTGGAATGTGTTTTATGAAGAAGCATTCAGAACTGAGACAGCCTACGGATGACAAAAAACAAGTAGTAAAAAAAAAATTCTTTGATGAACACCAAGTCTTTACATAAGGCAGCAATACGTAGAGAACAAAGGCCAGCTTCTGATTCAGAGACAACTATGTATTCAGTTAAAGTGTAGAATGGATTTATTACTGTACCCCAGGTGGACAGGTGGTATGAAATACATATGCAAATAAGCTATGAAACCTTACTAATAGAAGTAATGTAATTCAGGGACAAGAGTACTGCGTGTACCAAGGCTGTCTTCAGAAACTGTGTTACACTGCAGTTACTGAAGTGAGGTAGCAGAATGTGATCTGTGATCTGTCTCTCCAACACAGGGAAAAAGTGGATTATAGAGATTTGTGCACCTGTTGTTATGCTGACAGTTGAGTGGGCCAACACAGTCTTCTAGCACAAACAGGATTCTGTACTTTTGTGATATCAGTCACACTGTATCAAGCCCAGCTGAGATGTAGATAAGTAATAGTGTGCATGCAGGGTAATGAGCACAGTGATGTTTAGTACGTTTCCGTACTGCTTTGCTCATTCATGCTTTGAGTAATAGTGTGCATGTAGGGTAACGAGCACAGTGAAGTTTAGTATGTTTCCGTACTGCTTTGCTCATTCATGCTTTGATAAATAGTGTGCATGCAGGGTAACAAGCACATACATTTCCGTACTGATTTGCTCATTCATGCTTTGAGTAATAGTGTGCATGCAGGGTAACAAGCACATACATTTCCATACTGATTTGCTCATTCATACTTTGAGTAATAGTGTGCATGCAGGGTAACAAGCACAGTGACGTTTAGTACGTTTCCATACTGATTTGCTCATTCGTGCTTTGAGTAATAGTCTGCCTGCAGGGTAATGAGCACAGTGATGTTTAGTATGTTTCCGTACTGCTTTGCTCATTCATGCTTACTAGGCTAGCAGCAATAATCCATACTAAATACAAGTGATTCTATATGGAATACTGTGCAGCTGTGTCACCAAATGGAAGTGTGAGTGATCACATGGAGACCATATGATAGAGAATGCATAGTGCTGCCTCGTTACATGACCTCATCATTACAACACAACTTACCAAGTGTCTTCTCTAGATTTCATGCAGAGACAGGATATTAGTGCCCTGGTCTATATTCCTGGCATACATATTTAGCCCTCTCACCCAGTGGGATGTGTCTGCTTGCAGTGTAGTCCTTCTTCTCATAAGCAGCAAGATTTTCTACCCAGGTAATCAAAATTTAAATAAAATAAAAAATAAATAAATAAATAATGAACAGCTAATGAGTTTTTTTCCTACAGTCCTGGGTTTGATACTGTATGTCAATGCTTGCATACAATGCAATTTTAAATAGGCCACTTAACCAGAAAATAATCCTAGAATATATATAAAACAATAACAAAGTAAAGATAAATTTAAAATAACAAAGACAGGCAGAATTCCCTCAGAAAAGGACTACCTTTGGTGCCCTGGAAGAGCCTATGGAAGATAAACAAATACAATCATATAAAGTTTACAATGATCCCAGGATATAGCTGTTAAGAGACACTTGTGCCTCGTAGGCACACCAATAATAATAAAATGTTCATATGTTGAAAGAGTGAAAGTGATAGTTAAGTACAGGATTTGTGACTTGAAAAAATGTGAAAACATGACAGAAAAAGCCTTGGTCTGAAGAACCATTAAATTAAGCCATACCTACTCCCTAAAAACACTGAATTATTTATATGAAATTGCATAATTGTAAGGTATATGTCTGTGATGGAGGCATACAATTTAAGAAGCTGTTATTAAGTTCTTGTTTTTAAGAAGTTCCTATAAGATTTTCATTCCCAATGAAAAAGAAGTGCGGAACTCATTCCTGTTGACTTACATCACTGATTCATTCTCACCTGAGACTTCCTTCACGGTTTCTTACATGGATGTATAGTCTGTAATGCTATTCTGCTCCAGTCTACAATGGTATATGACTCCAGTATACAGTGCTACAAAACTCCAGTATTGCAATTCCCCCAGTAAGTATATCCAGTGCTCATCCTTGAATGGGAGTACAGCATGCCAGCTTGCTGTGAAATGCATTCTTATATTACGGAATTCCTCCATCTTTGAGTATATGTAATGCTGCACATTTGTAAGGCACACAATGATGTAATCATATTATGTGCCCTATCACGTCAGTGTGCCCCACATGCCCAAGCCAACATCATCTGTTATGCCCATCACTCAGTGTGGATTGCAAATGAATGGCACATATGGGGTACTGATGATTTTTATTTATTTAACATTTATAAACTGGGTAGGCAAACTGGTCCTAGGGCCCTTTTCAGGCATGACTGGGGCCAGAGAGGCCACAGAATACAACAGGATGAAGAACTATTTACACAGAAATTTACATTGGCATTGGCTGTAATGTAGTTGTTATCTACAGCACTGTATTGAATTACCATTTAGGAACAGACAGTTCTGAATTCTTGGGTAGGTACAGTTCATTACTGACAGAGCAAATTAGCATTTAAATGAACATAAGAAACTAGAATTAAGCCAGAAAATGGACTACATTATCATTCCTCACCTTATAAATGCTTTCTAACCCACATCTCTAAAACATATTCAGGCACGCTGTTTTAGTTATAGTTTGAAGCTATCAAGTTCGTTGATTTGTTTTTTTCTTAATGGAGTTTGTTCCAACTGGAAGATGCATTTTTAGAGAAGGCTTTTTCAGTAGTGGCCAGTTTGTAAGGGGAATCTGCATTTCTATGAGTATAATTACAATCCATATTAAACAGTGGACAGTATCCTGTATTAAGGAACTTTTAAGTAAGGGTGTTAAGCGGTAGCTCATTTCTTGCTGAATTTGTAAGCCATCTACAATTATTTATTGTAGTGCAGTGGTGTTTTCTATTGTTAGCTCGGTTGATGAAGTATAACATTTTATTCTCAGTGGTTTGTAATAATGTGATATTATCAGTTGACCTCGCAACAATAAGGGGCCAGCCTGTATTCAACCCTAGGAATGAGTACATTGATGGTCATGGAGTGTCTGGCGTCTGGAATGAGGAGATTGGATCTTGAATAGGCTGGTTTAAGTTGTCTTAATACTTTGTTAACTTGGGTCACTACTTAAAGAATAATAGAGAGAGAAAGGCTCTAACACAATTCCTAAATATATTTGATAGGTGGTTGTAAGCAAAATATTAAAAGATGGAGCAATGATAAAAGGGATAGCGGCACTTTTAATCTTTTGAGCTTTAGTAAACACCATAACAATAGTCTTGCTGGCATTTACAACATGTTTGTAGTTAGCTAACCAGTTCCAAAATACTTCAAAAATCAAACTGCAGCCTTGTAGAGATTTCATGAGTTCATTTTGCATGCCTAATGAACACTGCATCGTCTGCATACATAATGCAGTCAAGTCTTACGAACTCCCATGGGAGACTGCTAAAAAACAATGAGAATAGAAGTGGTCCAAAAACAGGCCCTTTGTGGGACCCTGTAGGACATTTTTCCATTTACTGAGGAATCTCAAGCTCCATGTATAGTGTAGGATATATTGGACAGGTAGCCTTGAAACCAGCATACAACCTCTGGGGAAAAGCCACAGTCTGTAAACGTATTTAGTAATTGCTTATGACTGACTGTATTGAAGGCTCTTTTGAGATCAAGAAATATTGCACCAGTCAACAGACCTTGATCATTATTGATACAAAATGTTATCAGTGAGCATATATAGTGCAGTTACGGCACTGTAATTATTGTTACAAAATGTTATCAGTGAGCATATATAGTGCAGTTAAGGCACTGTAATTATTGTTACAAAATGTTATCAGTGAGCATATATAGTGCAGTTAAGGCACTGTAATTATTGTTACAAAATGTTATCAGTGAGCATATATAGTGCAGTTACGGCACTGTAATTCAAATGGAATCTGAGGTGGTTAGCAGTTAGTATATCATATTTAGAAAGAGAAGTGAATAATTTATGCTTCAGCCAAAGATATCGATTATGAGAACAACGGCTGGACATTGACAAACCACATATGTGAACTTCCTAAAAATACAGCCTAATGTGATATGATGGCAGGCACCCCCATACTTCTATTGTAGGAGGTTCAGTCTATGCTTCTCCTGCTAAGTATAACCACCTCAAAGGTCCCATCATCTCAGGGAAGATCACAATTTAATGTATATAGGCTTTTGGCAATCTGATAATTGATATAGCATATAGTTACCTTCATCCATACTGAGCACCCACTGTCAGACGCACAGTTCCATTTCTGAATTGTGCTCTTGTCAGATCAGTCAATATGTCATGGTTTCTGATGTGATGGGCTTGATATGCAAATGGTGACTCTCAATCATCTAAATCCTTTTTTGGTTTATGCTGTAAGACGAGCACTCTAGACCCCCCACCAGTTACTGGGTTTCCCAACCACACCTTTTCTACTCCTGGACTACCTCCAGTGGTGGGCTGTGGCCAGCACAGTCCATAAGGGTATCCGGAGTCATCTTGCTGACTGTCTATTTTACTGCTTTTTTCTTTCTTTTTATTTATTTTGCTTATGACCTACCCTGGGTCTCCCTCCTCCCCTGCAGTCTCTGGTATATCCAAGGTGCAGGCATGCTGTAAGGATATGGCCAAATATTGCCCCATCTACATTGTAAATCAAAGTCCTCCACCTATTCCCCTCATTAAACCATGATCTGCTTTCTCATATCCCTTGCCTCCTCTAGAGATTTTCAAATAGGGAACACCTGTAGGATCACCCTCCTTCCCTCCCCAAGATGGTAACACCCATCCCTCCCTGCTGTTCTATCACCACCCAGACCTTAAAGGACTGGAGGGGTATCAGTGACTCTGAATCCTGGTAATAACTGTAACATGTAGCATTATTTAGTGACTATTATTCTTAATATTTTTCGAGAAACAGAAATCTATATGTGACGCAGGAAATTTTGTTATATTCTGCATGTGTTCCTCTGGCCCAGTTTGTCCCTGAAAAGGGTCCTTGGATCAATTCAATAAGATGGTAATAATGAATGAATAAATAAATAAATATATATATATATAAATAAAATAAATACAGGGTAAAATCAGAGGCATTTCTGAAAAACAGGAACAGCTGAAAGATATCCATCTACATAGGATAAATAATATTGGCTAGATGGATGTGATTTGTATTGTTTGCTGTATGAATGTTTTCAATAGTTGTGGACTTCTTTGAGATTTAGAAGGATGTGTTGCACTGAAGGATTGTGTACTAGTGGATTTAATAATAAAAATAAGACGGTCCCATTAGTTTTATGCTGACACCTTCCTGAACAACAGATCCTATATTACAAGAAGAGTATATTTAATGCCTATATTTATTTTCATTGTCCATTTATTTATATTCAGTTTTATTTTTATGTATATCTATAGCTATATCTACATATCTATTTATCTATCTATAAATATATTTGTTTTATTTTCCAATCAACCTGCCAAACATACAGTAAAAATTGCTACACTGAATATATGTTCACTGACAATATGCAGCTTGGAAGTGGATGACATGATGGCAAGTAGTATACAGAACACTGTATCTGGGAGATGAGATGGAAGGACAGCACAGCAAAGCCACTTGGCATAGAATTCAGATACTGCTACTCAGGAGGAGGACAGACTAAAAATGGTATGATAATTGTGGTGAGGAAGAGGCTTCAGAAGACAACGAAAGATGTTATCAGAATTAGTGACAGACTCATAGCAATCAGACTCCATTGAAAGGATAGGGCGGTATTCATAATCTCAACCAGAAGCATAGCTGGTACAACCAGCACCCTGGGCCAGTACTGTAAAACAGCACCCCACCTCCTCTGCTCTGCAAGTGAAGAGCAAAACAAAACACAAAAAACATTTCACTGTAATAGGTCACTGCATTGTAAGCAATTGGCTTACTACAGTTAGATATATGACCCCCAAAGAGAAAAAAAATGGATGTTCTTGTACTGGCACACAACTATGTGGCCAGATGCATGGCACCCACACCCTACCTCCCTCCTGCCCCAGCCATTCCAGTCCCATTTCTGTAGCCTGCCCCAAACCCTCCTTCAATATATTTTATTAAAAAATACTTTCTTCTTTTAAAGTGTAGAAAAATGCTTGCTACAAATGTAGTAACCAGTTCCAACAGTTTATAAGCTGCCTGCATGGAGCACTACAGTGCTCATGTTTTAGTTTAAAAAAATTCTTCTTTTTAAACTGTAGTAAACTGCTTGCTGCAGATATAGCAAACAGTTGCTACAGTTTATATCCTGCCTGTCCAGAGTACTATGGAGCTCATGTTTTTGTTAAACCGTGGCAAACTTGTTTCAACAAATGAAGCAAACAGTTGCTACAGTTTAGACTGCACATGGAGCACCACAGTGCTCAGGTTTTAATTAAAAAAAAATCTTCTTTTTAAATTTCATAAAACTGTTTGCCCAGTTGCTACTGTTTATACCCTGCCTGAATAGAGCACTACAGTGCTCATGTTTTACTTTAAAAAAATAATTCTTTTTAAATTGTAGCAAACTGCTTGCTACAATTCAGACCAGACACTGAGAGCTACAGGTCTGACCATAAATGCAATACCAGCTGTTAAAAACAGTATTGATTGACTTCTTTGAGACAGTCACCAAGGCCACAGATGAGGGGAAGACAGAGCATACCTCCTACCTTGACCTGGCCAAGGCCTTTGATACTATTCCCCATTCAGGTATAATAGATAAACTCTCTCAACTATGCATCAGTCCATATGTTACCAGATGGGTAGCAAACTGGCTTAGTGATAGAACCCACCTAGTCAAAATAGGGGAAGCCACCTCAAGTAGTAGACCTGTAATAAGCGGTGTACCCCAGGGATCGGTCTTGGACCCTCTGCTGTTTGGAATATATTAATTAGAGGTGCAGGCCAAATCTAATGGGCTATGGCTGACCAAGTTTGCAGATGACTGCAAGCTGGGTGCTGTCATCAATTCCCCTAGTGATATGGACATCCTCTAAGAGGGTCTCATCCAAACAAATGACTGGAGCCAAAAACATTGCCTTAAACTGAATGCCAAAAAATACATCATCATCGCTCTGGGGGAGAATGACGTCCCCACAAATTATCACACTGATAATAAGGCACTTGGCACACAATCAGTCGTGAGGGACTTGGGAACCTAGGCTGATAGCAAACTGACTTTTGACCACCATATTGCCTCCATTGTATGGAAAGATTTCTACATGGCCCACCTCATTTGTAGGGGTATCTTATCCAGGGACAAGGTGGTCATAATATCCCTGTATTCTTCCCTTATAAGACCGATTATTGAATACAATGCCCCTTTTGGCATGTACCTTGCAAAGCACATGAAGCAGCTGGAGAGACCACAGAGATTCCTCACCCAAAGATTCCAGAGCCTCAAACATCTACCCTACACATAGGCTAAAAGGCCTGTCCCTCTACTCAGTCTCCTACAGACTCCTCAGAGTTGATCTCTGTCTGGCATACAAAGCAATCTCGGACCCCACCCTGATGGGACTGCTACATATCCACAAGTCAAGCTCCATTCGAGTAACCCGCATGCGAGATTTCAACCTGGTCTGCAACATCAATAGGATTTTTTGGCGAGACAGATTTGTGTCCCAGAGAGTCCTCCTTTTGTGAACTAGACTCTATCTCCACATAAAGCAGAGTACCTTATTAAACCTTTTAAGTGCAATCTGGATAATTGGATGGGGAACAGAAAATACACCCCTGGGATTCCACCTATGTCCCTGCTGGGCAGTGGCATAGGGTGCTGACTTGTTGGAACACGCACTAAATTCTTGGGTAGGCTTGTAAGGGCGTCAGGGCCAATAGCCTAGTAACTTTCTATGATCCTATGATTCTAAGAGAGATCAGGATTGGCTTATTGCATTCCCTCAGCACTTTGTGCTCGGGTCAGTTGCCCCTCTCATTCCACCCTAGCTACACTACTGATCTCAGCCTGTGTTGCTCAGGGTTATGATGGTGAGTGAAAGAGTGCACTGAGGCAGCAATAATGAGACCTACTAGATAAAACAGGTCAACATTACTTGACGTTGATAATAGGGCACAGACTGAACAGGATATGAGAACTGTATGGATCCACATGAGTGGGGCAACAGGAATAAAGAAAGAGAGACCATTCTAGTCTGTCTTGCAAATGTCTTGGTTGTAGCCAAACACATGGTTAAGCAGGAAAGAAAGCCACAATATCACATACAAGAGGGGCCAACATGCAACTCAGGTAGACTTCCTCTTATTAAGAAAAGGGTAATGGGGAACAATCAAATATTGCAGAGTCATCTCCAGTGAAACATTCAGCCCACAGCATAAACCACTGGTGGCCACAATCAGCTGCAAGTAGTGGTCAGGTTCTAAGATCAACAGAAATAGGCTGAAGACCTGGTAGTTGACTGAAGCAACAATATAAGAGTTCAAGGAAACATTTAGGGTTCTTGCACCTCAAGAAGAAGAGGAAATAGTTTGAGTTGAAGAAGAATGGCAGCGTCTCAGAACACCATATGTGAGGTGTATAGAACATATATGTGCCTGAGCCAGGTATAGAAATAAGGTATACAATGAAAACTGGTGGTGGAATACAGAATTTCAAGAAGTTATCAAAACAAGGAATGCAGGAAATAGTGGGTCAGACTAAGAAGGAATACTGGTTGGCTAACAGAGAGGCTAAATTGGCAGTTGCAATAACAAAGAACAAGGCATCACAAGCACTCTACCAGCTTCTGGAAAATTACTGAGCAGATGGCACAAAGAAACTCTATCATGTTGCAAGGCAAAGGCAAAAATAAAGAAGATAGTTATCAGAGACTTTTCATAACTGATGCTTATCAGTCAGCAGGACATCAAAGGCAGAGGGAAGGAGAACTTCAAGCATCTTTTAAAGAAATCCCCACAGAAGCCATACTGTAACAGACATGGCCTGTGATGAAAGAGGAATAAGAGCCCACCCTAGAAGAAGTACGAACATTTAGCAAAATGAAGTCAGGGAAAGCATCAGGCACAGATGAGGTCATTGGCAAACATGATCAAGGTTTTGGGTGAATTAGGGGATAACTGGTTCCTGAGGGCACTCATAGCAACATGGAGAGAAAGGCATATCACTGATGACTGGAGAATAGACATTCTATTGCCAGTGTACAAGAACAAAAGGGACATTTATAACTGCAGGCAGTATAGAGGTATTGAACTCCTGTCACACTCTATGAAAGTTCTGGAAAGGGTGATGAATATATTAATACACAGAGCAGTAGAAAGTAAGATGGGAGATGAGCATTTTGGATTCAGATCAGGATGCAGCACAAATGGCCCAATGCTCACAGTGAGACAGACAGTTGAGAAGAAACTAGAGATGAGGAAAGAGTCCAAATGGTCATTAATGGACTTGGAGAAAGCATTTGACAAGGTTCTAAGAAAGCTGATTTGATGATGGTTTCATGTCACAGAAACATTCGTAGAATTAGTGCAGGCTATGTACAATGACCCAGTAATGAAACTATGAACAGTATCCCGACTCACAGAGGGGTTCCCAGTGAGACGGAGTGTGTATCAGGCTTAAGCTCTGAGCCCACTGCTGTTCGTACTGGTGATGGACTACATTAGCAAAGAGGCTGGAGTGGACAGTTCAGCAAAGCTGCTGTATACAGATAATGTGGCATTACTAACAGACTCTGAACAAGAACGTCAGTAAATGATTGGGGAATGGAATCAAAACTGAGTGTACATGTAATGAAACTGAGTACAGAAAAGACAGTTGTCATGGCAAAAAATGGGGAAAATCAGAAGAAGCTGAAAACTGAGATAGGAGGGAAAATATTAGAACAGGTTACCAGGTTCAAGTATCTGGGGAGGTGATTGAGGAGAAGGGAACTTTGAATGAGGAGGTCAAAGCTAGAATGAGAGGGCTGCAGCCAAATGGCACAGTGTCAGGGATAGTGAGTGACACAAGAAAGTCACAAAAATCTGAAAAGTAGGATATATAAAACACTGATGTGATGAGAGCTATTGTATGATACTGGAACCTGGGCAGTGATGGCAAAGCAGTTGCGAAAACTAGATAAGATGGAGGGGAAGTGTCTGTGACAAGTGGTAGGATGCACACTGTGGGACGAGCAAGGAAATTAGAGCAGAAACCAGAATAAGAACTGATCATTATAAAATGGAGAGAAAACACATGTCTCTGCCACTTGCCCTCATAGCACATTTATCTTTCTTTGCATATGGCGTAACTTGACAATACTGTCAGTGTGCAAATGATTTTAATGTACTACATTTTAGTTAAGAGTTTATATACAATGAAATGTGCATTCGTGAGGCATGTGTCAAAGAATTTATTGTTCAGTTAGATTTTCCCAAAATTCTGCAGAAACACACATCAGGATTGTTTCCTTTCATTAGTCTGATTCCACTCCACTCAACTAGGATACAAAAAGTACAGAAACAAAACAGGCCAAAACATTTAATCAAAACCTTGCATTATTACATATGTTATACATCAGCACATCAAGCAAAAGTCCAGAGTATGACTACAGTACAATGTTTTTTTCATACTTGTAGCTTGTGTTATTAAAATTCATTTCATGCTAATTATGATTTGGATTACAGTTATTCTTTAATGTACAGTTTGATGCATTTAGAAATGGGACAATCTCTGAACTTTGAAAAAAATGTACTGGAAAATATCATCTTCCAAATACAAGGGCCATATTCATTTATTAAGAATCGCTGTACTAAAAATGTTTCATATGGTTATTATCAAACCAAATCACTTAATCCACTAAAAACCTTAAGAATTAATATGAAATTACATCCTCTTGATATATTCTACAATGAAGTTTACTTTTCTTGACTATCTACCTTCTTTGCTATCTTCTTACGTCTGGGATAAGGTTATAGATACATAAATCATCACTCCAAACTGGTCAGTTACTTGACATCAAGCCATGGATTATTCTGCATTTGCTAAATTACATACACTGTACTCAGTTTATGATTAACAATAATGATTATTTTACTCCAGTAAAATTAGCCTGAGGCAAATCTGAAACATATTCTTTGGAACAGTAAACTGATCTTCCTTATATGGAAAAAAGCACTGTTTACTTGACCAGAGTCCATATTGTTGTATTTCATTTTAAACAATAGAAAGGCCATGCATCAGGACCATCTGTCATCACTAAAAACTATTTTGGCTCTTTCACTGAGAGAGTATATCACATCACTGCATCACTAGATGTAAGATTTCATTAAAATAACTGCAACTAACCTACTGAAGTCTCAAAATGACTTACAATCTTTTAAAATATCTTTCCAGATTATACTGAGATATGCAGAATGGTCTCTGTAGCCTGTGCTTAAGGAATAATGTACTTTACATTTCTACCATTATGTCAAACTGTGTCTTATCATCGATTATCTAACTATCTATCTATATCTATATCTATATCTATCTATCTATCTATCTATCTATCTATCTATATATATATATATATATGTGTGTGTGTGTGTGTGTGTGTGTGTGTGTGTGTGTGTGTGTGCATATATATATATATATATATATATATATATATATATATATATATATATATATATATGTGTGTGTGTGTGTGTGTATATATATATATATATATATATATATATATATGGAAACCACCATGTAATTAGACATTCATAATATGGAATATTTTTCTCCACTGCCAAATGTGAATGAAAAGCATTTGATCACTTCTGCCAGTGTTAAGTTTGTGTGAAATCACTAACACTTGGGATTGGGGAATTCAACCGTTCCCTACTATAGAGAGATGTTGTTGTTGGCATGTATAATTAGCAAGGGGTATGGAAGGTGCAGTTTTGTGTTTTTTTCATTGTTCTGTGGCTCTGTGTTTTGATCCTTTTGGATCAATGTTTTTATAGATAGATACATATAGATATCTATTTATCTATCTATATATATATATATATATATATATATATATATATATATATATATATACAGTGGAGAGAAAAAGTTTACACACCCCTGTTAAAATGCCAGGTTTCTGTCATATAAAAATAAGACCACAATAATCATTTTAAAACTTTTCCCACCTTCAATGTGACCTATAACCTGTACACTTCAATTGAAAAGAAAACAAATCTGTTAGGGGAAAAATATAAAAAATAAAAACATGTACAATAAGCTGGTTGTATAAGTTTGCACACCCTTAAGCTAATGCTTTCTTGAAGCACTTTTTGCTTTAATTACTAATTGGGTACACACCTGCCATCAATTAAAGAGACTCTGATTAACCCCAAATAAAGTTCAGCTGTCCTAGTAGGATTTTCTTGACATTTACTCAGTTGCCTGCTACAGCAAAAGCCATGGTTCGCAGACAGCTTACAAAGCATCAAAAGTATCTCATTGTTGAAGGGTATCAGTCAGGAGAAGGGTACAAAATAATTTCCACAGCATTAGATATACCATGGAACACAGTGAAGACAGTTATCAAAAAGTGGAGAATATATGTGACAACAGTGACATTGCAAATAACTGGACGTCTCTCCAAAACAAGATGAAAATATGTGGGTGTGTGTGTATATATATATATATATATATATATATATATATATATATATATATATATATGTTGGGGTGGGGGGTGCATGGGTCTTGTGCCCCCGCTTATCTTTACAAATGTCGTCACTGTGCTTTCAGGAGAAGCACCTGTGTAGATTCCTATCCTTATCAGTCATTGCCATCCTACGCATCTGCTATTCTGCTTTTGCAGTGTTTTAAACCAGCACTCCTCACCAAAAAGGAATGTATGCTTTCAGATGCCTGAAGTAATCCATCATTTGCTAGTCCTCAATTCGGTTTAAAAAGTAACATTTACTCATTTCTTAGTTGACCACCAATTGATAATATTATTATTTATAATTTCGTATTATTGTTATTATGCAGCATTCAGTTAGGCTGCCACATTCTGTTCTTACAAACAGATCTACTTACTTCATAAAACTGACCAAATGTCTTCTTCTATTCACACATTGACTTTTTTATTCCTTCCTGTCCTGTTGTCTCCTTTCTTATCCCCTTTTCTTTTCTATTCCCCTGCATGCTAAATATCAGGAACTTAAGGCACTTTATGTAATGGTAGCCTGCTTGTTTACACCATGCTTTGTGACCAACATGAGTTATTTCTTACCGGCTAAATGTATGGTGACATGGTCTTTCATATTTCCATTGCAGAAGCTTATCTTCCCATATTTATATTCACACCTTTGATTACAGCATTTTCAGTACTTGTAAAAGGTACACAATATATCACACATTATAGTTAATCATGCAGTCAGATGTACTAATCATACTGAACATGTTTTGGACATAAATGTGTATGCCAACTGTGGTACTTCCAACTTAGTTTACCTGGCTTCGTGTGAAGTCTGGGAAGCTTTCTACATCGGCAAGACAAATCAATGTTTGAGAGATAGAATCAGGGAACATGTATATAGTGTAAATAGGTTAGACCAGAAGAATGCTCTTTCTAAGCATATTAATGTATCTGGTAGTAACCATTGCTTTAAGTTCATGGTATTAGAAATATATGAAGTTGGTTTAAGGGGTGGTGACATTAGAACACATACTGAATGCCTGGAAATAAAATGAATGAATGGAGGGAAAGGGTTAAATGAGTCTATACCAATTAAACCATTACTGAAGTCACATGGCTTAAAGCATTAGACTATAAATGGAATTTTTACTGTTTATTTTAATTAGATCGGAAGAAGTACTTGGAAGTACAAAAGCGCTCATCTTTTACCTCTGCTTTTTATTTTAAGTATATTAAAGTTGTTAATATGCCTTTTCTGCCTACTAGTCTATTTTATTTTATAAAGTACTAATCATACCTGATGACATCTAAGCCAGTTAAGTTACATTGTATTTCCCTTTCCCCTTCTGCTGTACCTTCTACTTTGCTGTTGTTATCTCAACCATTCCTCTTTTTCTTCTTCTTTCTATTCCCAACCACCTCAAGTTCCATCTCAAGGGCACTCATCCTTAAGATTACTTGAGCTGTAGTTGAAATGGGATCACAGTAGATCAGGCCACTACAGTAGACTCCCTCTTATCCAGCCTCTCTTTAACCAGCCATCACATTTCTGCAGTAGTCCTATCAAAAAACAACAGAGAAGAACAACACATCTGCCTCCTCTGGGCTAAATAATGACAGTCATTGGAGTATTAATCTTCATATTCATTAGAAAAATGCATACTAACACAAATCCTGTTATTCTAGCTGACGTATAACCTATAAATACTATTATGTATGCTTTTTCTGTTTAACCATCCATTCGTTCATCCAGCCTAAGGTCGTGTCCCAAAGAGACCAGATAAGAGGGAGTCTTCTGTACCAATGTCCATGTTTGTTCCTCCACTGTTTGGTATAGACCTTGGAACATCCAGTACCTGTTACCGATTTTCCTTGGCTACTTGCAATAATCATTATCTGAAACCTGTCCCAAGTCAGTTCTGTTTCCTGGACACCTTTGTATTCCTTCCCTTCTCTGTTTGTTTTCCAAAAGTCCAAATTCCTAGTGTCTTACCTTCATCATGAGATTAACTCAGTTCTAAAACAAATGTTTTGAAAATAAATTGGTGATGATATGTTGTTCAACATAGTAAAGTTCACTAACAAGACTGGCCTTAATTTCCTTTAGGATAAGTTACATGTGGTAGAAATATCTGCCCTCTTGGGTTATTTATTTTAATTTTTATCACTAGGGCCATCATTTAACATTCTAGGTAATCCTATCCCTATTCCTTGTTCTTATTTTTAACTATACCATTGTAGTTTATCTTACCTTGTACTGTTTATGCCTCTGGCATGCAGTTTTAGCTTAAAAAAGAATGCATGATGGATATAGTTCGGGTAGGATTTATTCAATGCCGGTATTGCTTGTTCATAGGTAACATGCCAAACAGCTAATCATGGCATGTGTTCCAAAGAACCCCCCACCTAGCTTTATGGCATTAAAAGTATACAATTCATAAACAAGAAAATTATGCACAATGTAAAATCAATGTATTCTCTTCTATATTAAT